>NW_024719778.1:387500-415000 GCF_018991925.1 Homarus americanus | reverse complement strand
ACAAGAGACAGCACAGGTCTCTCTCTCTCTCTCTCTCTCTCTCTCTCTCTCTCTCTCTCTCTCTCTTAATCCCACACTACACCCGGGCCAGTCAACAGTCAAACAAAGCGAATAGCCTGAAGGGTCACTCTAGAGTAATGGAGAGGGTTATAAGAGGTCTCTGGAGTAATGGAGAGGGTTATAAGAGGTCTCTAGAGTAATGGAGAGGGTTATAAGGGGTCTCTAGAGTAATGGAGAAGGTTATAAGAGGTCTCTGGAGTAATGGAGAGGGTTATAAGAGGTCTCTGGAGTAATGGAGAGGGTTATAAGAGGTCTCTAGAGTAATGGAGAGGGTTATAAGGGGTCTCTAGAGTAATGGGAGAGGGTTATAAGGGTCTATAAAGTAATGGGAGACAGTTATAAGGGGTGTCTAGAGTAATGGAGAGGGTTATAAAGGGGGTCTCTAGAGTAATGGAGACAGTTTATAAAAGGGGTCTGTAGAGTAATGGAGAGGGATATAAGGGGTCCTGTAAGTATGTAGGTTATAAGGGTCTGTAGAGTAATGGAGGGCTATAAGGGGTCTCTAGAGTAATGGAGAGGGTTATAAGGGGTCTCTAGGTAATGGAGGGTTTATAAGTCTCTAGAGTAATGGAGAGGGTTATAAGGGGTCTGTAGAGTAATGGAGGGTTATAAGGGGTCTCTAGAGTATTGGAGAGGCTATAAGGGGTCTGTAGAGTAATGGAGAGGGTTATAGGGGTCTTGGAGTTAATCTTATTGGTTCACTACGTGTTAAAGTCTGTTGCTTTATTGATTTATTTCCACCCTTCTGCCCTCACCCTCCACCTCACCTCCACCCACCCACCACCCCTCACCCTCCACCCCCACCCTCCCACCCCTCACCTGGCCTCACTACACTCACCTCCACCCTCACCTCCACCCTTCTCCCTCCCACCCTCACCCTCCACCCTCACCCTCCTCACCCTCCACCCCTCACCTCCACCCCTCACCTCCCACCCCTCACCCCTCCATCCTCACCTGCAACCCTCACCCCACCACCCCTCACCTCCACCTCACCCCTCCACCCCACCCTCCACCCTCACCTGCAACCCTCACCCACCACTCACCCTCACCCTCACCCCTCCACCTCACCCCTCCACCATGCCTCCACCCTCACCTCCACACTCCCTCCACCCCTCACCTCCACAAATCACCCTCCACCCTCACCACACCCTCTACCTCCCTCATCCACTACTCCCATCCGTGTACCTTCAATCTCACCCCTCCTATACAACACACCTCACCTTCCTACACCCTACACCCACTACTCTTACACACACACACACACACACACACACACACACACACAGCTTATGAAATAATGTTTGTTGAGCAATATCAGCACGTGACTGGTTGCCATAGCGTGTTGTGAAGGGAAGGAGGAGATTTAAGACATGAAACATTACCGTCTTTACAGGATAGAGGTGTGGGAGAGGTTCTTGAATGTACTAATGAATGTTTTAATGTTGATAGTGATGTTTTTTGTAAGGAGGGAGAGCCTAACTTTTTAATCAGCAATGGTGAGAAACGTGGGAATTGGTTTATAAGAGATAGCTGTCTGTCTGTGTGTCTGTCTGTCTGTTTGTCTGTCTTTCTGTCTATTTTTCTGTCTATCTTTCTTCTTGTCTGTCTTTCTGTTTGTTTATTTGTTTGTTTGACTTTCTATTTTTTGCCTCTCTCTTTTTGTCTCTCTTTCTGTTTGTTTGTTTGTTTGTTTGTCTTTCTGTTTGTTTGTTTGTCTGTCTTTCTGTCCATTTTCTTCCTATCTTTCTTTTTGTCTGTCTTTCTGTCCATTTTCTTCCTATCTTTCTTTTTGTCTGTCTTTCTGTTTGTTTGTTTATCTGTCTATTTATCAATGTCTGTCAATTTCTCAGATAGTGGTTGATGGTGGTAGTGGGTGATGGTGGTAGTGGGTTATGGTGGTGAGTAGATTTATGGTGGTAGTGGGTTACTTTATGGTGGTATTGAGTTATAGTGGTAGTGGGTTATGGTGAAGCCCAGTGGGTGATGAGAGTGGGTTATGGTGGTAGTGGAGTTGCTGTAGTGGTAGTGGGTTATGGTGGTAGTGAGTTATGGTGGTAGTAGGTTATGATGGTAGTGGGTTATGGTGGTAGTGGGTGATGGTGGTAGTGGGTTATGGTGGTAGTGGGTTGTAGTGGTAGTGGGTTATAATTGGTGATGGGTTATGGTGGTAGTGGGTTATGGTGGTAGTGGTGATGGTGTGGTGTGTGATGGTGTTGGTGGATGATGGTAGTAGTGGGTGATGGTGGTAGTGGGTAATGGTGGTGAGCGGGTTATGGTGGTAGTGGGTGATGGTGGTGATGGGTTATGGTGGTAGTGGGTGATGGTGGTAGTGGAGTTATGATTGGTAGTGGGGTGATGGTGGTAGTGGGTGATGGTGGTAGTGGGTAATGGTGGTAGTGGGTTATGGTGGTAGTGGGTGATGGTGGTAGTAGGTTAATGGTGGTAGTGGATGATGGTGGTAGTAGGTTAATGGTGGTAGTGGATGATGGTGGTAGTAGGTTAATGGTGGTAGTGGATGATGGTGGTAGTGGGTGATGGTGGTTGTGGGTGATGGTGTTAGTGGGTTATAGTTGTAGTAAGTTAATGATGGTAATAAATGATGGTGGTAGCGGGTGATGGTGGTAGCGGATGTATGTATGTATGTATGTATGTATGTATGTATGTATGTATGTTCCTTGACACTGGTTCATGCAGCTCGTTAACTCAGGGTGTGGTTGTTGTGTTGGTGACAACTTCTACACCTTAAACAAATTCACTCCGGCAATCGTCGTTACACGAGGGGCAACCATTATTATATTATGTATGTATGTATGTACCATTTTTGCATGTATATTTTTAGTGTATTAGAGTATGTATTTAAGTACTTTATGTATTAATGTACTCTAATATACATGAAGAAATGTGGAAATGTTTGGTTGAGTAAGTCAGGTGAGTGGGAGGACTTAGTCAGCCCAGAGGCGGTGTACAAGTGTTTAAATCTGTCCACAGGTGTGCTGGCTCCTACAAGTCGAAAGACAGGAGTATTGACGACACAGCACATGGTAATTTTTAAAGTTAAATGAGGTGAGAATCATATGCATCATCACCTAGGAGCACGGTGGAGCAGTATTGATGGCAGCAGACAGGTGTAATGAAGCAAAAGCACAGGTGTGGCTTCTCTAAACTGGCCAGAATAAAAATTTGTCACCGCGACTAAAACCTTTTTTTTTTTTAGGATATTTTCCACTCATTAACCACAACTCACATAACTCACACGTGTACACCTTGGCTTGGTGAGATTAAATTGAGTTTGAATTAAGAATGGTCATATTTATTACCACAAGTATGGTAGATAATAACACGTTAGAATATAATATTTTTGTATCTATTTCGCTTTTACCAAAATGGGATAAATTAACCAGTGGATAATGAGATGGAAAACACTTTAATAGACAACTTATATCACACGTATATGTCCAGACTTCACTCGTATGACATCATCATTTTTTTCTTTACCATTTGATCATTGATAAAGCAAAATCGATAAATGGGCTCTAAGATGAGGAATTGGGTGATCAGTTCTCTATGTACAGGAAGAGACAGCCAGGGGAAACGCTAAAATCCCTTGATCAAAAATTTAGAGAAGACCCATAGCAACCACCTTTAGGAACTCCAACACACTTTCACAATCTGAGTAACGACAAAGGTCCCCAGATTATCAATAATTTGTATGTTCATTATCCTTCATAACTTAAGTATGAGAGAACACATTTAGTTACGACAAAGTCACGTTACAGTTTTAGCGCCCATTTCAACACCATCTTGTTTTTGGTCGTAAAATAAATAAGTCAATTGGGAATGTTCTGACGTCGTCACTTAGGGTGAATATTTAACGCTTGAATGTTTGAGACTTCGTCGAAGGGAACTACCCTCTGTTCCGATGATTTGTGGGTCCTAAGGTTTATTCGATCAGGTTAGGGCATGGTAACGTTAGGTTAGGTTAGGTTAGGTTAGGTGAGGTTAGGTTAGATTAGATTAGACCTTCAGATTAATGAACAGTCGGAATATGGAGCAGTGACCGGGCTAAGGACTATATGGTAGGTTATAGTACACACACAAACACACACACACACACACACACACACACACACAACACACACACACACACACACACACACACACACAAACTGCCACCTTTACTCTTGTTAGTCTGACAACCAAAACGTTTTTTAAACCATCTAAGTCACGAGTCCAGACACATAGACAATACACATTCCAGGTTGATCCATAAGCCAGTCACTTGTCCCACAAAATCAGGGCTTCTCGTTGAGTCTGGCCACACGCACGCACGTACACACACACACACACACACACACACACACACACACACACACACACACACACACACACTCTCCTAACACCACCTCTTGAACGATTTCTCATTGAATTGTTTCGTAAATACAGGTTTAAACAGGTGGCCGTGGCTTGAGGATTAAACATGAATAGGCCAACAATAGCAGTGTTTATGTTAGCATCTGCTCCAGTAATGTGCCCTGCATAATTCGCTACATGAATTCTAAAGTTGGCCACCATGCACGCACAGCCATGCCTGTATTTGCTCACGAGTCGCTTGATGTAACTTTTTTCTTCTTCAACATCTTCGTCATTTTCCATCTGTAAACATAACACCTGGATAATCTTTATTTACATTATAAATTTTCCTCTATACCAGAACCACAAACCTGAAAGAGTTGTATATATATTTTTTCTTTTACATCTGTTCTTCACCAAACTGTATTACAATGCTTCTTTATTTACACTGGGCTATATACATTTTACATTTTAGTTTCATTTCTCCTTCGGCAGGTGTAGGTAAAGTCTTTTCACTCTGTATTGACTCTTAATATAAACAGTATTGTGGAGAATTGGTAACACTTATGCCTGCTTAGTGTTCTCCTTTAAATTCTCACATTATAAAGACATTACTTAACATTTTTACGATTTTTTTTCTCTCTCGTTCTTTCTTTAATTATTTATCTTCATTTTCATTTTCTTTACTATTTCAATTTTTTTCTTTCTCTGTATTTCCTCTCTGTTTTCCCATTTATTTTTGGTCTATCTCACGATCTTTCCTTACCTTTCCTCCCTATCTCTCTTTTCTTTCTTATCCCTCCCTTTATCTTATTTTCCTTTCTTCCGTCCCTTTCTCTCTTTTCCTTCCTTTCCCTTCGTTTTTCTTTCTTTCCATTTCTTTCCCTCTCTCTCTCTCTCTCTCTCTCTCTCTCTATTTTTGTCTCTTCCTTAAATTGTCTTTCTATCATTCTTTGCTTGATCCTCGAGGTAGAGTTGTCATAAGTGGAGACCAAACAACACGTTAATTTCAGACTAAAAAATTACGAATCACCCGAAGATTAGACAATCCAGATTATTTCACACAGGGTGTTTAACCATTGGGTGAATTAAGCTAGGGTGTCTAATCGTCAGATGTGTTTCACGGAACATAGACGACAAGGGATCTTTACCCATACCAATGACTCGACATCCTCATTATCTTGGGAAATCAATTCATTTTTCACCTACGGTGTGTCACCACGTCGATAGGCCATTGATCTATGGCACAGGTAAAGGTAATTAGGGGAAGGTATTCAGAGGGTGGCCTGGTGTCATCAACACTCGCGACAGGTTGGACAAAACTAAACGGAGGGGGTAGGAGGATGGTGGAGGAGAGAAGGGAGTAGGGGGAGGAGGAGGAGGAGGAGGAGGAGGAGGAGGAGGAGGAGGAGGTAAGGTGTGTGGAGGATAGAGGAGGGAGGACGGGGTGAGGGACAGAGGGAGGGAAGGACACTGCCGGTGTTGTCGTATCCGATCCACGGCACACACCTCCTCCCAATTACCCTGCAAATCACACCTGTTATTGACGTCACCTGGCACTGTCTCACAACACCCTCCTGCCCTCTCTAACCCTCACCACAAACCCACGTGGCAATAACACCCTTACCGCCTCTTACCATAGGATCTCAACTCCCTCGACCTCCTCCTCACGCACGTTGGCCTTCCAGGGGACCGTGACTGGGAGACTCCGGAAACATATGTAAAATGGACGGATTCAATTTACTCCACACGGGGGGATTATCGCCCCTATACTACATGGCGAGAGGGGTGTAAGGCCCCGAGATACGATTGACGGTCAATCCCGTTATCGTCCTCGGGTTAGTGGGAGTGGAGAGCCTGGCTAGAACACCGGTGGGCTTCATTCATTATAGATTGATAAGGCAGCGAGTGTCTCCATGCAGCGCGTTACTGTGACGATGCGTTAGTCCAGTAATGACTGTGACGGAAAGAGACGGCTAATTCGCTCTCACCTGTCTATTTCAGGGTTAATTAAATCTCACCTGTCCCTTAAGGGGCTAATTAACTCACCTGTCTAGTTCAGGGGTTAATTAACTCTTACCTTTCTGTATCAGGGGATTAATTTATTCTCACCTGTCTATTTCAGAGGTTAAATAACTCTCACCTGTCTATTTCAGGGGTTTAATCATCTCTCATCTGTATATTTCAAGGGTTAAGTAAATTTCAATCGTCTATTTCAGGGGTTAAGTAAATCTCAATCGTCTATTTCAGGGGTTAAATCATCTCACATCTGTCATTCTGAAATGAATTCCTTAGCACCCATCGACTTGTATGTTGACTCTCATTAACCTGTTGTCTCGGAAGTCAATCAACTGTTATCTGTCACCCGTGGTTCACCTGTACGCATAGCCAGGTATTGGGTTTAATTGGCTGCTACCTGAAGTTTACATCTTGGAATACTAGAGGTTCTAGAGCTGGGGTTGAGAGATAGAGGTACAGTAAGAGCCAGGGTTTTAGAGGTGAGGTTGAGGAGTGGAGCTACAAGATGGAGGGTGGGAGGGAGGGTGAGAGGGTGGGAGGAGGAGAGGGTGGGAGGAGGGAGGGTGAGAGGTGGGAGGAGGGTGAAAGGGTGGGAGGAGGGTGAGAGGGTGGGAGGGAGGGAGGGTGAGAGGGTGGGATGAAGGGAAGGAATGAGGGAAGGAGAGGTGGGGGAGGGTGAGAGTGTAAGGAGGAGGGAAAGGTGATGAGAAGGAGGGAAGGGGGTGGGAGGGAGGGTCGGAGGGATGGAGGAAGATATCAATCTTCCATACCTTATCTGTTTATCTTTTATCTTCCTCTTCCACGTCTGCTTCGTCTCCCTACCACAGTTGCTAACACCTCCTTTACCAATCAACAATCCAATTAGTCATCCACTCACTTGATCTCTCCTCCACCTGACGGTCCACCTACAATACCTTCTTGGACATAATATTTTGTGACAAAGCAGACACAAGACCATGGAGTGTCAGTGTTCATTAAGGTGTTCTGAAATCAGTATCTGGACACTATCTCGCAAACAGAGGAGAATGTTTGTTTAGAACATGAGTATCAGTCACACGCACACACACACACACACTCTGCTTGACGGAGGATGAAAGCACTGCACGGCTCACTCTCCTCCTTCTGCTTCTGTCATGTTTGCTTTCAGTCAACGTCTCCTGCTGGTGGTGACGGTAATGGTCTGCTTTTGCTTGCAGTGTTTACCTGGCCGAGCTACAGCAGAGGGGATCACAGGTGAGTGTGTGTGTGTGTGTGTGTGTGTGTGTGAAATTGAATTTGAATCATGCCGCGGACAGTAGCTAGTTTATTGTGCACCCCATACTCATCCTGTGAGCGGTAGCGCAAAAAGGATTACAGAGTATAGGACACAAAGGATGTTTATCAGACCCCAGTGATCTTGATTTTATGGCAATGAATGTTACAGAGTATTTCCTGTACATTGTTTGTTTAATTCGGTACATAGAATTTGGATTAGATACAAGATGCGAAGTGTGGATACAGCCTTAGTATATCAGCTAATGTGTCATCAGAGATAAAAGTTTGTGGATCTATCTCTATAAGGTTCTATTTTTTCACAGTCTAAGATTTAGTGTTGGAGTGTGTGGCCATATGTCTGGCCACACACTTTACATTAGTTTGTTCACATTTGCCTGAGGGGTATACTGTCAGAGGTACTTATATCCTAACCTTAGTCTAGCGGTTACAACATCTTGAAATCTAGTAACCTTTTACTAATACATCTCATCATGGTAAACAAAGGATAGACTATTGCCTGTTTGCACTTGTCTACTGGCTTCAAATTCATCAGCAAGATATTTTATGATGACAGTTTTAAGGTTCTATTTGACAGTCCCAGATTGTATTCAACATTGTCATTGTTGGACGCGAGTTTAGCTAATGCATCAACTCTCTCATGCTCACTGATGCCTACGTGAGAGGGGATCCACAGCAGCTTGAACGTGATACCCCCGTCAACAAGGTGTGTGTGTGTGTGTGTGTGTGTAACTGCGTATGTGTGTGAATAAATGTGTATAACTGTATATATGTGTGTTTGTGTATGTATCAATGTGCATAACTCCGTATGTGTGTGTATATGAACGTGTATAGCTGCGTATGTGTGTGTGTGTGTGTATAATTGCGTATATATGTGTATGAATGTGTATAACTGTGTATGTGTGTATGTGTGTGTGTGTGTGTATGAATGTACAGTATATAACTGCGTATATGTGTATATGAATGTGTATAACTGCGCACGTGTGTGTATGAATGTATATAAATGCGTATGTGTGTGTGTGTGTATGAATATGTATAACTGTGTTTGTGTGTGTATGACTGTGTATAACTGTGTATATGTGTGTGTGTGTGTGTGTGTGTGTGTGTGTGTGTGTGTGTGTGTGTATAACTGCGTGTGTGTATATGAATATGTATAACTGCGCATGTGTGTGTATGAATGTGTATAACTGCGTATGTGTGTGTGTGTGTGTGTGTGTGTATAACTGCGTATATGTGTCTATGAATGTGTATAACTGCATATGCATGTGTACATGTGTATGTGTGTGTGTTAATGTGTGCGCACGCGAGTCTGCTCACATACAGTATGTACATGTACCAGGGATAATGAGCAGCGATGTTTAAGTACAGTAAAAGTGACCAAATACACGAATTCCTGATTAAAACATCACCCCCAACATCACCCCCCAACATCACCTCCCCAACACGTGTGAGAGGAGAGCTAAGTTATCATTAGTATGTACAGTGAGTGGTAGTGGGTCCCAGTCCAGGTGAGACTGGAAAACTGATTTATCTTCAACCTGTAGGAATAAAAGTCTGTACTTAACCTTGTATATTTGTTTTATTATTATTATTATTATTATTATTATTATTATTATATTATTATTATTATTAATATATTATTATTATTATTATTATTATTATTATTATTATTATTATTATTATTATTATTATTATATTTATTATTATCATCATCATCATCAATATCATCAACATGTTTATTTCTGGCACTATCATCATCACTAATTTCATTCCCCTCAAACATCCCGAGTGAACTGTAAATTAATTAGCCCACTATGACATTGATTACAGCCTCAAAGTTCTACTACGAAACGTGAACACCTGGGCCAAAGGGTTAGTTCAGAGTTCAGGTGCAGACTGCTTGCTTTCCTTCACGTGGTATAGCAGCCAGGATCTTATCAGGGCATCGTCCAGGCAGTAGGTCAATAAGCCAAGGGCGTGGGGTTGGGAGGAGGAGGTATGATAGCTGCTTGAGTGAGTGAGTGAGTGGTGGTGGAGAGAGAGAGAGAGACAGAGTAGAAAGAAAAGAGACAGACAGACAGAGATAGACAACCATAGACAGAAAGGTACAGATAGAGGCAATAAGACAGGCAATAAGACAAGACAGGCAGACAAAAAGGCGAAGACAAAGTTTGGATTAATTTGTGCAATTCCACGCAATAATATCATTTGTAAATAAAATCTCTTAGCAGCTTGCCCCACAGAGCCCTGAAGCGCACTCGGATATTCGGGTAGTGGGTTTCTGAATGAATTTAACGTGAAATAGGTTTGTTGTCAGGGGTACCTCATGCATTTCTCACAATAATTCGTGTAGCCCACCAGGTCACAGGTCAATGACCCACATCAAGGCAGAAAGTCAGATCGGCATCCTGGGACTTGGTCACAATTTTCGTGATGCCATATGGCAGCAGGTCTACCTTTAGACAACACATTATGCCTCCAATATCTTCCCAGGGGGTAGTACCTCCCTGTTTGATAGCTGCCAACTACCTACTACCTCTGTTGGTTTATTAATATTATAAATAATTAGTCTGATGAACGTAGATTGTTCCACCGGGATGAGACAAGTTCAGTATTTCTAGTCTAATTACTTTAAATTTGGTAAATTTATATATAAATACACTAATAATCGATTAACATTGTATTTTGACAATTAATAATAAGTAACTCTGAGTTATACGACTATACCCTTACAATAATAAATTAATTAAGCGTGACGTGTCGAAAGGTGATTTGTTACTGCGCTTTTGAGTCTAGACGTAGGTCTGAGGCCTGGAACATAGGCAGAGTTGCTTACATGACCAAAGCGAGGACACCAAGCTATTGTGTTTAACTAAGACGTTCCGGTTAACAACTCCATGTAGCAAAGTAACAGACTGGGTGAAGTCTTCAGAGAACTTCATTAGAGATTCAGAACCCCGTCTTATGATAAGCTAAGTACCAGAAATTACTTGTAAGAGAAAAGTGATTTCGTAGGAGACGTGGGAGGAGGTTAACCGCCATTTTTCAAGTTATCAAAGAGAAGAGAAGAGAGAGAGAGAGAGAGAGAGAGAGAGAGAGAGAGAGAGAGAGAGTTTGCACAAAATATAAGTCATATCCTAATATACTCAATTGGGTATGTGCTATATTTTCTCACATGCCATCTAGTATGTTCCTTGAGTGTATGTGGCATATTTCTGGTAGGCTAGTTTAAATATGGGTCTTGTTCTCCGTTAGACGTCGTTGAATATGGGTTACATTATCGAATAGGTTCGTTTAAATATGGGGTATATTCTCGAGTATGCTCACCTAAATATGGATCATAATCTCTGTTAGGCTCTGCTAAATATGGATCATATTTTCGAGTATGCTTGTCCTCCGACAGACACCCTTGGAGGTCAACCACTGACGAAGGAGTGCCTGACTACCGAGCTGTTCCATTATTTCTCCAAGGACGACCCTACAGGCATACCAGGTGGGTGTCTGACACACACACACACACACACACACACACAACACACACACAACACAAACACAAACACACACGTGATTCCAGGTGAAGATAATTCTAGGTGAGCTTGATTCCAGAAGAAGGTGTATTTACCCTTATGTTCCCCACCTACAGTGTTGGAGGTAGCTGACCCTATGATGTTCTCTGAGGAGTTTCACCTGACGAACAGCCTATCCATCTGGGACCAACAACTGTACGGCCTCTCGCAGCTCCGGTTTGAGGCCATTTCCTTCAACCTCTCCTCCATCGCGGTAAGATGTTAATGAGATGAGGTAATGACACAGGGGTATTATGTGTGTAAGTGTGTGGCGGTGGTGGTAGGCGTGTGGTGAGTGGTGGTAAGTGTGTGGTGTCAGTGGTGGTATGTGTGGTGTCAGTGGTAGGTGTGGTGACAGTGGTGGTAGTTGTGTGGTGAGTGGTGGTAAGTGTGTGGTGTCAGTGGTGGTAGGTGTGTGATGACAGTGGTGGTAAGTGTGTGGTGAGTGGTGGTAAGTGTGGTGTCAGTGGTAATAGGTGTGTGGTGACAGTGGTGGAAAGTGTGTGGTGACAGTGGTGGTAAGTGTGTGGTGTCAGTGGTGGTAGTTGTGTGGTGAGTGGTGGTAAGTGTGTGGTGTCAGTGGTGGTAGGTGTGTGGTGACAGTGGTGGTAGTTGTGTGGTGAGAGTGGTAAGTGTGTGGTGTCAGTGGTGGTCGGTGTGTGGTGACAGTGGTGGTAGGTGTGTGGTGTCAGTGGTGGTAGGTGTGTGGTGACAGTGGTGGTAGTTGTGTGGTGGTGGTGGGTAAGTGTGTGGTGTCAGGTGGTCGGTGTGTGGTGACAGTGGGTGGTAGGTGTGTGGTGTCAGTGGTGGTAATTGTGGTGAGTGGTGGTAAGTGTGTGGTGTCAGTGGTGGTAGGTGTGTGGTGAGTGGTGGTAGGTGTGTGGTGACAGTGGTGGTAGTTGTGTGGTGAGTGGTGGTAAGTGTGTGGTGTCAGTGGTGGTAGGTGTGTGGTGACAGTGGTGGTTGTGTGGGTGAGTGGTGGTAAGGTGTGTGGTGTCAGTGGTGGTAGGTGTGTGAACAGTGGTGGTAGGTGTGTGGTGGTGGTGGTAAGTGTGTGGTGTCAGTGGTGGTAGGTGTGATTGTGGTGGTAGTTGTGTGGTGAGTGGTGGTAAGTGTGTGGTGTCAGTGGTGGTAGGTGTGTGGTGACAGTGGTGGTAGTTGTGTGGTGAGTGGTGGTAAGTGTGTGGTGTCAGTGGTGGTAGGTGTGTGGTGAGTGGTGGTAAGTGTGTGTGGTGTCAGTGGTAGTAGGTGTGTGGTGACAGTGGTGGTAGTTGTGTGGTAAGTGGTGGTAAGTGTGTGGTGTCAGTGGTAGGTGTGTGGTGACAGTGGTGGTAGTGTGGTGAGTGGTGGTAAGTGTGTGGTGAGTGGTGGTAAGTGTGTGGTGGTGGTAGGTGTGTGGTGCAGTGGTGGTAGTTGTGTGGTGTCAGTGGTGGTAGTGTGGTGAGGTGGTAAGTGTGTGGTGAGTGGTGGTATGTGTGGTGTCAGTGTGGTAGTGTGTGGTGACAGTGGTGGTAGTTGTGTGTGTGTGGTGGTAAGTGTGTGGTGTCAGTGGTAGGTGTGCATGGTGGTGGTAGTTGTGTGGTGAGTGTGGTAAGTGTGTGTGTGTCAGTTGTGGTAGGTGTGTGGGGACAGTGGTGGTAGGTGTGTGGTGGGTGAGTGGTGGTAAGTGTGTGGTGTAATAATAATAATAATAATAATATAACGGTTTATTGAAAAGTTCTGCAGCCCAGGCTGAAAATATACATTGGGCATAAATGACTTATTACATACATTGGTGGTTTAACAAAGCCTTCATTAGAGAAAGGTGAAGGAACATACAGTGAACATACAGATTAATGTAGGTGTTGAACAGCAAACACGTAGTGTAGTAACTCTCCCAGATGGTGTTATGGGGGCCTCACGTGGTGTAGTAGTTCCCTCACAGACGGTGTTCTATAGAGTGAGGTGTGGTCCCAGGCCTTCCTATCGTAGACGGATTAACACATCGCTGGTTGTTGGTCGGGCCGTTATCACTGGGTTCCTGGGACCTCACTGTGTGAAGGTCAACTTGGGTACCACTGTTACTGCTGAGTTGTTCTCACTGACTTAAGCACTGTTCACCACTGTTCACCTCTGTTTAACACTGGTTCCATTCCTTTCCTAAATGAAATAGTAACTTCTGGCGTGAACTTGTTGATATTCTGGGTGAGAGAGGGTTCAGGGAGGGAGTTGGTATGGGCCAACAACAGTTGACCTGGCTGCTCCGGAGAGGAGCGCCAGGTACGTCTTGACCTTCGGTGGTCAGGGATGCAGTGGTGGTAGGTGGGGTGACAGTGGTGTGAGTTGTGTGGTGAGTGGTGGTAAGTGTGTGTGGTGTCAGTGGTGGTAGGTGTGTGGTGACAGTGGTGGTAGAGTTGTGTGGTAAGTGGTTGTGGTGTGTGGTGACAGTGGTGGTAGTTGTGTGGTGAGTGTTGTAAGTGTGTGGTGTCAGTTGTGGTAGGTGTGGGGACAGTGGTGGTAGGTGTGGTGACAGTGGTGGTAGTTGTGTGGGTGAGGTGGTAAGTGTGTGGTGTCAGTTGTGGTAGGTGTGTGGGGACAGTGGTGGTAGGTGTGTGGTGAGAGGAGGTAGTTGTGTGGTGAGTGGTGGTAAGTGTGTGGTGTCAGTGGTGGTAGGTGGTGTGGTGTCAGTGGTGGTAGGTGTGTGGTGAGTGGTGGTAAGTGTGTGGTGTCAGTGGTAGGTGTGTGGTGACAGTGGTGGTAGTTGTGTGGTGAGGGTGGTAAGTGTGTGGTGTAGTGGTGGTAGTTGTAGTGATACAGTGGTGGTAGTTGTGTGGTGACAGTGGTGGTAGGTGTGTATTATGGTGGTAGTTGTGGGTGACAGTGGTGGTAGTTGTGAGGGTGAGTGGTGGTAAGTGTGGGTGAGTTTTTGTGTGTTTACAGTGGGTAGTTGTGTGGTGGAGTGGTGGTAAGTGTGTGGTGTCAGTTGTGGTAGGTGTGTGGGGACAGGTGGTAGGTGGTGGGTGACAGTGGTGGTAGTTGTGTGGTGAGTGGTGGTAAGTGTGTGTGGTGTCAGTGGTGGTAGGCTAGGTGGTGTCATGGTGGTAGGTGTGTGGTGAGTGGTGGTAAGTGTGTGGTGTCAGTGGTGGTAGGTGTGTGGTGACAGTGGTGGTAGTGTGTGTGGTGAGTGGTGGTAAGTGTGTGGTGTAAGTGGTGGTAGTTGTAGATGACAGTGGTGGTAGTTGTGTGGTGTCAGTGGTGGTAGGTGTGTGATGACAGTGGTGGTAGTTGTGTGGTGACAGTGGTGGTAGTTGTGAGGGTGAGTGGTGGTAAGTGTGTGGTGAGTGGTGGTAAGTGTGTGGTGACACTGGTGGTAGTTGTGTGGTGTGAGTGGTGGTAAGTGTGTGGTGACAGTGGTGGTAGTTGTGTGGTGTCAGTGGTGGTAGGTGTGTGATGACAGTGGTAGGTGTGGTGACAGTGGTGGTAGTTGTGTGGTGACAGTGGTGGTAGTTGTGTGTTGACAGTGGTGGTAGGTGTGTGGTGACAGTGATGGTAGGTGTGTGGTGGCAGTGGTGGTAGGTGTGTGGTGACAGTGGTGGTAGGTGCGTGGTGACAGTGGTGGTAGGTGTGGTGACAGTGGTGGTAGGTGTGTGGTGACAGTGGTGGTAGTTGTGTGTGACAGTGGTAGCTGTGTTGACAGTGGTGGTAGGTGTGTGGTGACAGTGATGGTAGGTGTGTGGTGGCAGGTGGTAGGTGGTGACAGTGGTGGTAGGTGTGGTGACAGTGGTAGGTGGGTGGGTGACAGTGGTGGTAGGTGTGGGTGACAGTGGTGGTAGGTGTGGTACAGTGGTGGTAGGTGTGTGGTGACAGTGGTCATAGGTGTGTGGTGACAGTGGTGGGTGTGACAGTGGTGGTGACAGGTCATAGGTGTGTGGTGACAGTGGTGGTAGGTGTGTGGTGACAGTGGTCATAGGTGTGTGGTGACAGTGGTCATAGGTGTGGTGACAGTGGTGGTAGGTGTGTGGTGACAGTGGTGGTACCCGAGGAACCGACTCGATTCAGAGATAGTGAAGAAAACAAATTAAGTGAGATAGAAGTGACGAGTAACGACGTTAGTTAGCAAATAGACAATGCCTAATAAGTCACCTGGTCCCGATGAGATATTTGCCAGAGTATTAAAGGAATGTAAGGAAGAGCTCAGTATGCCCTTAGCAAAGTTGTTTAACATGTCATTAAAAACAGGTGTAGTACCAGAATCCGGAGGATAGCGAATGTAATACCGATTTTCAAGGGCTGATAGATCACTATCCCTCTAACTACCGCCCAATCAGTCTAACATCAATAGTAGGCAAATTACTGAAGCAATCATTTCAAACTCTATTCGAAATCACCTGGAGAAGCACAGATTGATCAATGATTCAGCATGGCTTCACAAGCGGACGTTCTTGCCTAACTAATCTATTAACATTCTTTTCATCAGTTTTCGAATTGGTGGACGAGGGCACAATTATGATGTGGTATATCTCGACTTAAGCAAAGCCTTGACAGAGTCCCCACGAAAGACTAATTAGAAAGGTAGAAGCTCATGGCATCAAAGGTGACATCCTTAAATGGATTAGGCGTGGTTACAGGACAGGAAACAGCGAGTGAGCATTAACGGCACTAAGTCCCATTAGCAACGTCACAAGTGGAGTTCCCCAAGGCTCAGTACTTGACCATTATTATTTATTATATACATAAACGACATAGATATCGGCATTGACAGCAACATAAGTAAATTTGCTGATGACACTAAAATAGGACGTGTTATCAACCTGACGAGGACTCGGCAAAACTACAGGAAGATCTAAAAATTTTCGAATGGTCTGAAAATGGCAGATGAAATTCAACGTCGACAAATGTAAAGTACTCAGTATAGAGAGATGTAAACAGGAAACCAGATACCAGATGAAAACGATGCCATAGAGAAACCGACTGCGAGAGAGATTTAGGAGTAATGATAAGTAGAACCTTAAGCCAAGTAAACAATGTGTTTTTGCTCGTAACAAGGCTAATAAAGTACTTGGGTTCATACAAAGAAGTGTTAGCAAGACTAGCGAGGTCATCCTAAAACTGTATCTTGCTCTTGTGAGACCACACCTGGATTACGTAGTTCAGTTCTGGTCACCGTATTACAGAATGGATATAGAATCCTTGGAAAGAATTCAGAGGAGAATGACAAGACTAATCCGGGCATTAGGAACCTTGAGTATAGAGACAGGTTAAAGCATCTTAATTTGCACTCCTTGAGAGACGTAGAGCGAGGGCGACCTGATAGAGGTGTATAAGTGGAAGGCAGGCTAAAAAAGGGGACATTACAAAGGTACTCAAACTATCCAACCAGGAGCGAACTCGTAACAATGGTTTTAAATTAGACAAATTTAGATTTAGGCGTGAAATAGGTAAACACTGGTTTGGAAACAGATTAGTGGATGAATGGAACAAGTTACCAAATATCATCATTAACTCGAATACGCTGAATTGCTTCAAACATAGGTTGGATGCTCATATGAGCAATAGGGTTGGGTGTAAAACGGGACAATTGTGAAGGCCATAGGCCCGCTGCGTTTCCTCCATTCTTATGTTCTTATGTTCTTATGTAGATGTGGTGACAGTGGTGGTAGGTGTGTGGTGACAGTGGTGATAGGTGTGTGGTGACAGTGGCAGGTGTGTGGTGACAGTGGTGGTAGGTGTGTGGTGACAGTGGTGATAGGTGTGTGGTGACAGTGGTGGTAGGTGTGTGGTGACAGTGGTGATAGGTGTGTGGTGACAGTGGTGGCAGGTGTGTGGTGACAGTGGTGGTAGGTGAGTGTGGAGGGAGGGCCCCACTCCTAAGAGGCCTCACAGCACCAACTCGGGGATCAGTTGGTCACGCCTGATAAGGTTATCTAGTACAGATATCATCATCGGCGCCAGTCATCTCTTCATATGTTAATAAAGAAAAATTAAATGCCCCGGTGTACTGTGTTGGTTGTATCAGACTCGGTACACGTGTTATCTTCCTGTGGCACCTACCTTTGTCATGACTACCTGCACTTATACTCTCTCTCTCTCTCTCTCTCTCTCTCTCTCTCTCTATATATATATATATATATATATATATATATATATATATATATATATATATATATATATATATACATGCAAGTAAATCACTGTAGTTGCGCGTGATCTAGGTATATGCTGATAACCACAAGGAAAGAAGAAAACACGAAGTTCCCAAGCGCTTTCGTGTAATTCACATCTTCAGGGCTTTCGTCTTTATTCATTGTAACTCAGAATTAAGCTGCACAATTATAATATCAGAACAGCATCTGAAAGCTGTGCACTGTTCGTTCATGTTAGGAACAGTAATCATCCCATGGATTGGGAAAACAGCTTAGAAGTGTATAAATCATCATGTGTGACAAAAAGACTTCAGGTTGAAGCAAGTTTGATTAGGGAATTAAATTCTATAAACCTCAGTGATGGTCAGTACAAAACTGATAATATGTCCCACAAATTTATTTGTCAGAGGTCCAAGGTTAAAAATGCTTTTTTAGCATTGGAGTTAGGTGTAGGATAGATGATTAGTGGGTCCCATATTTTTGACCTGACTTAACTTGACTAGTCAAGTCGCCTTTCTCTTAAGCTCCTCTACGTGTGTGGTGGTGTGCTGAATAGTGGATGTCATATTTATGACCTGACCTCATGTTTAGTAAGGTCACCCTGTGTACTTTAGCCTCTCTCTGTCCATGTTATTCAGTTGCCTCTGAAGATGGATAAGATTTATCTTATCCACGTTTTCATTGTGGATCTACATGATATATATATATATATATATATATATATATATATATATATATATATATATATATATATATATATATATATATATATATATATATGTAGTATATTCAAAGAGATATAAACATATATTATATACAAACGTTATTTTACATTGAAACAGAAAGACAAAGACAAAACATACACACACACACACAGTTCTCCCCAGCGTAGCGTGTCTGTGTGGGCGAACATGGCGAGCCATGAGTGTGCATTAATTAAAAATAAGAAAGCTCATAAAAATTATTTACATTTTATAGCGAGGGACAAACTAACACAAAAGTGTTTTCTCAGTGTTAAACAAACGAATAGCCAAGAGGAGTCACGTAAAAAGAGAGCAAACTATTTGACTTAAAAATGTATGCGGACAAACTGAGAGACTGGGAGTTATGAGCTCAGCGACGCTTAGTAATCCACTTCTCCTGACAGAGCAAATATTTGTCGTCTAACAAATTCGTAACATTATGCAAATGCTGGCCAGGGAGAAGCAAACACTATACACGACAGTAATCAGATGAAAAAACTCAGGGAAAATGTGGCCAAGTGTGCACGACGTTAATTATAAAACAGTCTAGAATAAGATGGCAATACTGGAAACGCCACGCGCCCTCAGAATGTAAACAAGGTGCGCGCGCATCTGGTCAGCAAAAAATGAAGGGGGCAGATTGTTACGTCGGAAGGTAGTGGTGATGTTTGACCTACTTGTACAGGGAGTTCAATTTCATAACTTTAATTCGTTGATAAACTAGGATAATTACTAACCTTATTACACGTTTAGAGACCTCAGTTGTTGAAACAAAGTAATAAATATCATTATGACACCAACGAGTCAGCTCATGTCACATTTGATATACTCGTAAGAGAGTTTGTACGGTACTATGTCAGCCGAGTGACTTGCTTGAGCCTACTAGAGTTTAAATAGGGGGAATGGTAACTGTAAATCCAATATTACGTGGCGGTTGAAGTTAACAATGTGCGACACGTAATTATCGCTACGCAGATTATGGTTATATCAACAGGATGAACATTAATGTGCTGAACATAACATGATGAACTGGTGGGTTGTCTGTATGTATAATCGATTACATTTCTATATCTCTTTCTCTTCTGTCTCTCATTTTTTTTCTCTTTTTATCTTTAGCTTACTTTATTTTGATCTCTCTTTCTCTCCCTCTTTTTCTCTCGATCCCTCTCTACTTCCCTTTATGAAACAGACACACACACACACACACACACACACACACACACGAGACAGGTAAAAACACGTTAATTAACCTGATGATGTTCCTTTTGACTGACACACTTACAGGTACAGGCAGAAGCGAGACTGCCGGTGTTGTCATCGTTGGGTCAGTACCTGTGGAAGGCGACCGTGTTCTGGAACAGAGACGAGTCCGGGGCCACCAATATTACCCTCAACGATGTCCGACTGTCGTTCCGATTTGCCGTCGTACCTGACAGCGATGGGCAACTGACGATGACCTCTGACCACACGACGGTGAGTGGGATGGGGTGTTGGGGTGGGGTGGTGGGGTAGAGGTAATAGAGCGGTGGGATGGGGATGGGGTGTTGGGGTGGGGTACTGGGGTTGGGGTAGCGGTGTTGGGGAAGTGGATAAAGTGTTGGAGGTTAGTTGCGGTTGGGGGAGAAGAGGAGGAGGAGGAGAAGGAGGAGAGGCTAGGTGAGAGTGATGAAAACTTCTGCTGCAGGTGGGGAATGACTGTTTATTTTATGCATGATAATTGAGGGTTCTCTTCTACAAGTGAGGGAAGGGAGTTGGAGAAGAGGAAATTAGACACACACACACACACACACACACACGAACTAACATAATAAAACAAAAAAAGCCAAGGAAAGAAACGGAGACAAACTAAAATACAAATCAAAAAGAGAAAATAAAAAGAGAAAAAACATAAACAAGACAAAATAGTATCAACCAGGTCCATCAGGTCCCACTTGTCCCTCACTGCAGCTGTTAAAGGTCTGCCCTGAAGCCCTGGCGGTGGTGTACAATGGAACATGTCATGATCTGTGCTGAGAGTTTTTCTCCCTTGAGACAGGTGGCTCTAATTAGGTGTACAGGTAAGGAGGGGAGGTGTAGGTGAGTGGGGTCTGTTTTGTGGTGGGAAGGGGGAGGAGGAAAGAGAGGTGAGTGGGTCTGTTTAGTGGTGGGAAGGGGGAGAGGAGGGAGAGAGAGGTGAGTGGGTCTGCTTAGTGGTGGGAAGGGGGGGAGTGGGGTCTGTTTAGTGGGTCTGTTTAGTAGTGTGAAGAGAATGAAGAGGGAAGGGAAGTGGAGGCCATTGACCTAAAGGGAAGGGGTAATTGGGATAAATGGGAAGGGTAGAGTGAATGAAGGAACTATTAAGTGAAAGATCATAATGAGTGAAGGAGTAACGAATGAAAGGGGGGGGGGGTAGATGAAGGTAAAAGGTGGTAGGGAGGGGGAAGGTAAATGTGAATAAATAATAGAGGTAAGAAAAAAGGGGGTTAAACTTTCATCCTCGCCTCCCCTCCCCCCTTTCCGCCCCTCCACCTTCCGTCCCTTCCCCCCTCTTCTCCCCCCCACCCTTAGGACATGTAGCAATTATTCTCACCCCTCAATCGTCTTCTCTCACTAAGCTGTTATGTCTTATGACCTTTTGTATACCCAGGTGTACTATTGATTAAATGCTCACTAACGAAACAACTAGACAACCTCTTTTAGCTACCTCATGACATCAACTAAATACGAGATGAATCCAATACTGTTTGTCTGTACAGCAAATAGAATTCAATACTGTTTATCTGTACAGCAAATAGAATCCAATATAAATTAAAGGTTGTGAATCAGGCATAAAACGCATGATGAGTCACAGGTGCGCTTGGTGCGGGGGGTGTATAGATGTGGGGGGGGGGGGGCTACCAGTTATTGCAGCTGCAAAAGCTCGTTAAATACAGCCAATTAATTTAAAGATTATATTTATCAGTGTTTAGGTTAGGCTAGGTTAGGTTCAGTTAGGTTAGGTTAGGCTAGGTTAGGTTCAGTTAGGTTAGGTAAGACTGAACTTGGTTAGATTAGGTTAGGTCATGTTAGGTTGGGTTAGGTTAGGTTACAAGGGAATTAACGAAATCCTGTGACTGCTGTTCTGTCATTAAAGGTAATTAAATCGTCAACACTTGGGTGGCCTTCACGAGTTCCTACCCACCCCCCACACCCACCCCACCGACCCCGTGACGTCAGAGATTAATACACATCAACAATTTCAGTCTCAATATATTGTGGTGTTTACTCTACCAATTCTCACCTAACCTAACCTTACCCTAACCTTACCTAACCTAACCTAACCTCTGCAAACAGTAGTAGGAGGAATAATGGATAATAATTTAAAAAAAAGACCGAAGATGACTAGTAATAACAGGAACGATGTTAAATAATAAGAAAGAGAGAAATAATAATTAAGATGATAGAGAGAAATCACCTCACAGTTCACCATCTGACCTTCTCTTCCCTTAGCTTGAGATGACCTACAGTAGCACGGTCATGGACTTCGAGAACCTGTCGATCGGGTATCAATTTGCCCTGCTCTCTCTCTCTCTCTCTCTCTCTCTCTCTCTCTCTCTCTCTCCCCCTCTCTCTCTCTCTCTTGTGAGTTTTATCTTAAATGTTATTTTTTTACACCTGCCTTTGACTCACTCGGAATGTGTTCACCTGTGTTCTGTACCTGTAGGTGAAAGAGTATTTGCGTTCTGTTCACCTGTGTTTATCTATGTTATATACAGTACTTGTCGAGGAAGAATTAATTATGTTATTTTGTGCTCACCTGTTTGGTACTTATGGGCGATGAAATAATTGTGTCATCTGTGTTGACGAGCAGGTGAAGGACTGGATGGTGTCAGTGATGAACCCGGCCATACAGAGTGATACTGAAGGCTGGTCTTTCCCTGACTCCATTTCCCCCCTCGACTACATGATGACCAAGGTAAGGTTTGCTTCCTACATCAATATATATACACTGTTTATATTAATTATCTCTGTATGTCACTCACATTTAGGAAGCAATATATAGACCTAATTTATTTGTATGAATTTTGTTTCATCCTGTGGTTTAATTCTCAGTTGAATATATTTGACACTTAAGGTCCGGCATAAGCTGAGGGTGTTGGAGAAAGACCCATTGCAGGTGGACCAGGTGGCCGTGTATCTGGGGTTTGGTGTAACTCTCAAGGTAAGTGGCTCGTTATTCTGAGTTAAATAAGAGATTAATTTATTTTATCACTGTTACGTAGCGTACTCACTCCTCAGGACACACACACACACATACACACACACACACACACACACACACACACACACACACACACACACACACACATACATATACACACACACACACACATTACATACATACATAACGAAGAGGAGAACCAGGGAAAACACAAACATCTTGACTAAGTTGGGTTTCTTTACTCACTAGCGTTTCGGAAAATCATTTTCCATCACCAGAGGCTAGAAAACAAAAAGTTTTAAAATGTTAAGAAAAAATACAGGTGACATACAATAAGAACGTAACATTATACCAAAATTTATCTTCCGCAAATTAAAAAAAAACATTATAATTTAAAACCGATAAAAATGACGAGAGACCTACGTACAAAACTAAAATCAGAAGAAAAATATATACAGGGGGTATTACCTTAATTTAAACGAGCCTTAGTGTGAAAAACACAGCAATTCACAGGAAGCCATATCATAAATGGATGACTTTACTTTATACTGATGCAAGGCTTCCATAATGAGAAGGTCCGTCTCACAGTTGATCCTGCCAAGAACTGAGAAATCAGACGGCGAAAACGGATGGTCATGTTGGTGGGCGTGGTAACGGATACCTGAATGTGGTGGTTAATCACGCAACCACCACATTCAGTGTGTGTTGTTGTACAGGTGGACGACATGGTGGTTGTGGGGATGTCGACGCTGCACAGGACACAGGAGGTGTATCTCAAACTGGTCGACAACACCATCGACGTGGTCATACAGGTAAGTCACGGATATATGAATAAGGTCTTACCTGTCTCTCATCACAGCAGTCGTAACTCATGTCACAGCTGAGGTAACGTTTTCATGTCACATTTGGACTTTAAAGTAAGTATATCACAGCAAAATGAATAAGATCTTGGCTATGTATATTGATGTTAATTAGAAATTTGTGATTCGCAAAAGGTGAATTATATCGTCCATTTGACTTTTAACCACTTGAGTACGATCCCAACCCTTTACCCATAATGCTAACCCTTTGAGTATAATGAATCAGTACAGGCGTGTGATATGTTAACCCCTTGAGTATGATCCCAACCCTTTACCCATAATGCTAACCCTTTGAGTATAATGAATCAGTACAGGCGTGTGATATGTTAACCCCTTGAGTATGATCCCATCCCTTTACCCATAATCCTAACCCTTTGAGTATATTAATGGCTAATTCTAAGTAATGTCTGTAAATGTCTCCGTGTAGTAGGATAATTAATCTGCTCACAAACTCTAAAATCAGTAATGAATTTTGACTTGTCTATCTACTGTAAGACACTTTCAATATATATACAATTATTATATCAATTATTAAATATTTCTCATTTACAAAACATTAAAAAAACATCTCATTTACACACAAGAACCCCGTTAAATACTACATCATTTACATACAAGAACCCCCTTAAAAACCACTTAATTTACATACAAGTACCCCGTTAAGAAATCACATCATTTACATACAAGCATTATTAAAATCGAGTCATTTACACACGAATCATGCTAAAACATATATCATTTACATACATACATACATACATACATACATACATACATACATACATACATACATACAACTATTAAAGGTACACACGAGGACCAACCTTAAGTGGACCGACTTACAGGCTTACTAGCTACAGTGTTGTGGCAACAGGTAGGCACGCGGGGGCTGCAGGTGACGGGTGACTGGTGGGTGCCTTACCTGCCGGGTGTTGGGGGTCACCTGTGGGCGGTCGTTAGCAGCTTCAGCGTTACCTTCGAGTTACATCAGAAGGTGAACTTTAGAAGCCCTCCGACTCTAAGGACCCTTGACTGTCATGTCGGTAAGTGTGTGTGTGTGTGTGTGTGTGTGTGTGTGTGTGTGTGTGTGTGCGTGTGTGTGTGTGTGTGTGTATGTGTGAGTGCGTTGATATGGGATTGGGTGTGTGGGTGTGGGTGTGGGTGTGTTGGGGGGAGAAGGGGAGAAAGAACGAGAAGGAGTGAGAGCTAGGAACAAAATAAATTATGGGACAGAAGAGAGAGAGAGAGAGAGAGAGAGAGAGAGAGAGAGAGAGAGAGAGAGAGACGGGATTTAATACTAGTTTGAAGGATAAGGCAAGATAAGGATAAAGAGAATGAGAGGATAAGATAACTAGGAAAAGAAGAGAAAGAAGACACAAAATATAAACAATATCTGTAATTTTATCATTAATGTGTAGTTTATTTTTCCCATTTATTTCATTTATTTTAACTTTCTCTTCGTAGGTTCATTTATTCTTTGTTATTTATGATGTGGGTTACTAAGAGGCTTTTACTTAATCTGTTGTAAGAGATTAGTTTAAGTTCTTCTTCTTCTTCTTCTTCTTCTTCTTCTTCTTCTTCTTCTTCTTCTTCTTCTTCTTCTTCTTCTTCTTCTTCTCATTCTATTGTTATCATCTTATCTCCATATCCTCATTACTTCTACCTTTGTATCTCCTTTCTTCAATGTCTTCCTCTTCCCTCATTATCTTTAGTTCTTCTACCTCCTCCTCCTTCTCCTCCTCGTCCTCCTTCCCCCCCTCTTACGCCTCTTCTTCACCCTTCTCATTTCCTCATCCTTCTCATCCTCTTCCTCACCCTTCTCATTTCCTCATCCTTCTCATCCTCCTTCTCCTCCTGACCCTTCTGGTCCTTCTCCTCCTCCTGACCCTTCTTCCTCTCCTTCTCCACAGGTGACATGGAGGTACATTCGACAGGTATGGGGTCTTTGGATTACCTGGTCGAGGCATCAATCAACATCTTGCCCAACGTCTTCAGAAACGAGATCTTGAAGCAATTTGAGCCTCAACTCTGGAAGGTGTGTGTGGGGGTGAAGGTGTATGGGGGGGTGAAGGTGTATGGGGGTGAAGAGTGTGTGTGTGGGTGAAGGTGTGTGTGAAAGGTGAAGGTGTGTGTGGGGGTGAAGATGTGTGTGGGGTGAAGGTGTGTGGGGTGAAGGTGTAAGGTGTGTGGTGGGTGAAGGTGTATGGGGGGGTGAAGGTGGGTGTGGGGGGTGAAGGTGTGTGTGGGGCGTGAAGGTGTATGTGGGGGGTGAAGGTGTGTGTGGGGATGAAGGTGTGTGTGGGGGTGAAGGTGTGTGGGATGAAGGTGTATGTGGGGGAAGGTGTGTGTGGGGGTGTGTGTGGGGGGTGTGGTGTGGGGGTGAAGGTGTGTGTGGGGTGAGTGTGGGGGGAAGGTGTGTGTGGGGTGTGTGTGGGGTGAAGAGTGTGTATGTGAAGGTGTGTGTGGGGGTGAAGGTGTGTGTGGGGGTGAAGGTGTGTGTGGGGGGTGAAGGTGTGTGTGGTGAAGGTGTGTGAATGGGGGTGGTGTGTGTGTGGGGTGTGTGAAGGTGTGTGTGGGGGGTGGGGTGTATGAGGGGTGAAGGTGTGTGTGGGGGTGAAGGTGTGTGGGGGGTGAAGGTGTGTGGGGGTGAAGGTGTGTGTGGTGAAGGTGTGTGTAGGGGTGAAGGTGTGTGGGGGTGAAGGTGTGTGTGGGGGTGAAGGGTGTGTGGTGGGGTGAAGGTGTATGGGGGTGAAGGTGATGGGGGTGAGGTGTGTGTGAAGGGTGTGTGGGGTGAAGGTGTGTGGGGGGTGAAGGTGTGTGGGGGGGTGAAGATGGTGTGGGGTGAGGTGTGTGGGGGTGAAGGTGTGTGTGTGGGGGTGTGTGGGGTGAAGGTGTGGGGGGTGAAGGTGTAAGGGGTGAAGGTGTGTGTGGGGGTGAAGGTGTGTGTGGGGTGAAGGTGTGTGGGGGGGGGAAGGTGTGTGTGTGGGGTGTGTGTGTGGGTGAAGGTGCAAAGTGCGTGGGGTGCGTGTGGGGTTGAAGGTGTGTGTGGGGGTGAAAGAGGGGGTGAAGGTGTGTGTGGGGGTGAAGGTGTGTGTGATGAAGGTGGTGTGTGTGTGGGGTGAAGGGTGTGTGTGGTGAAGGTGGTGGTGGGTGTGTGAAGGTGTGTGTGGGAGTGTGTGTGGGAGTGAAGGTGTGTGTGGAGAGTGAAGGTGTGTATGGGGGTGAAGGTGTGTGTGGGGGTGAAGGTGGGTGTGGGGGAAGGTGTGTGTGGGGGTGAAGGTGTGTGAAGGTGTGTGTGGGGAAGGTGAAGGTGTGTGTGTGGGGGGTGTGGGGTATGAAGGTGTGTGTAAGGTGTGTGTGGGGGTGAAGGTGTGTGTGGGGGTGCTGGAAGGCGTGTGTGGGGGTGAAGGTGTGTGTGGGGGGGATGAAGGTGTGTGTGGGGGTGAAGGATGTGTGTGGGGAGGAAGGTGTGTGGGGAGTGAAGGTGTGTATTGGGGGGTGAAGGTGTGTGTGGGGGTTGAAGGGGTGTGTGTGTGTGTACAAAGAAGTTTATCAGCTTAGTTTCACAATAAAATTTACCCCTCACTCACTACACACGGACAAACGATGAACGAAAACGCACGGAAACACTATCAACAGCTCTACGCCACAACACAAAGCGCACTTAATCACCTGTAGACCATTAATAATTAACTCCAATACATGATTCAGGTATTTCACAAAAGTTTCCTGCTCAGTCATTCTCATTATCGGCACTTAGTTACTTATAAATTTCTCTATCACCACTTGTAAGGCCTCTATCACCACTTATATAGCCTCTATCACCACTAATAAGGCCCTTCTATCACCACTTATACCAAGCCCTGTATCACCACTTACAAGGGGCCCTGTATCACCACTAATAAGGTCCTTGTATCACCACTTACACCAGGCCCTGTATCACCACTTACACCGGGCCCTGTATCACCACTTACACCGGGCCCTGTATCACCACTTACACCGGGCCCTGTATCACCACTTACACCAGGCCCTGTATCACCACTTACACCGGGCCCTGTATCACCACTTACACTGAAAAACTTCTGTATCACCACTTACACTGGGCCCCAGTATCACCACTTACACCGGGCCCCTGTATCAATACACCAGGCCCTGTATCACCACTTACACCAGGCCCCTGTATCACCAATTTCACATCGGGCCCCTGTATCACCACTTACAGGGCCCTGTATCACCATTTCATACCAGGCCCCTGTATCACCACTTACACCGGCCCTGTATCAACATTTCACATCAGGCCCCTGCATCACCACCTCATGCCCAGGCCC
>NW_024719778.1:362500-382500 GCF_018991925.1 Homarus americanus | reverse complement strand
GGTGGCTGTCTTGGTCTCTATGTCTGTCTATGTCTGACTCTATCTTCATAGTTGTCTCTGTCTGTCTGTCTGTTTGTCTGTCAATACGGCCCATTGAAAAGGTCAGGAGAAGGTCATAAACATATAATCTTATGTTGTGGTGCTTAGATTGTCTGTCTCTTTGTGCGTATGAAGCTATAAAAAGGACAAGCGTTGTAAACAGGAGAGATATTGATGTGTTGTGGTGTCTTTCTGTCTGTCTGTCTGTCTGTAGGTCTCTCTATCTACAAGAAAGACAAATTTTGGTGTTAACATAATACTGTGTTGTGACTTCGGAAATCACTCTCACTCTCTCTCTCTCTCTCTCTCTGTCTCTCTCTAGTCATTTTAAACTAATGGCCCTTTGTTCCTCACTGGCTATTTTTCAATACCTCTCAATACAATAAAACGTTAATGCCATTTTCTTACACGAATTGTACGCATATGAACACTTGTGGTACAGAGGTAACGCGCGTAACTCACTAATATGTCAATGGTTCGAGCCTCGGCCAGGACACACGTGAGAAGGGTGTCATCCAGTGTGACACTACCAAATATCACAGGTTCCCGGTCCCCAGTTTCCTCCTGTACTAACACCGGATAGACCAACCGCCCGAGTAGTTAGTAAGCTGATAAGTGGTGAAAATTATACATAAAAAAATGAGTTTGACGAAAGAGGCAGCATGAGGTAGTACTGTGCATGTTTACATTTGTGGAACGTATTCTTTACATACATTTTTCAAGATGGAACAATAATTAGTAAGCACAATACAGAACTTTTATACTGCTGTGTTACTGACAAACATCGTGAAACTACTTGGGTTGAATTCGGTTCCTGGGGTTTTGAATCCTAATTCGAAGCTGTTTCGCCACAAACGCAACAACAGTCATTTTCTCGAGGTCGACGCGGTGTAGAGGAGAAGCCGACAGCTGTTGGTCCTGTACAGACCGACTGGAGCAGCTGGACCCGAGGCAGAGACAGCCGGATTACTCGCTGTGCAGGGGAGCCTCGCCGTCACCACTACACGTACCGGGAGCAGACAGTGACGATACATACAGTGTGGTGCAGATAAGGCTGTCGATCTAAAAGTGGTCGGAATAGCTGTTTTGGAGGAGTGCTTGTTTTCGAGAGCCTGGTGGAAGGGCCTGACGACTGCCCGAGAGGAGTATTGAGTCTAAAGGTGTCGAGTGAAGAACAACTACTCAAGGTGACGTGGCCGACTGGCCGTGCTGGGTCGTGGTTGGTGTAACTTTAACTCAAGATTTGGTTTTACCTCTTGTTTTGTTTCTTTTAAATGGTGTACAAAGTTTATTAGTGTTTTATGTTCATGCTGGGTGAAGTGTCCTATCACAACCTTGGCTTGGAGTCTGCTCAACTATGGCTATATAAACCGTTCCACCAGAACCTTCGTGTGAACCCTGATTGCAATACCAACCTGCAGTCCAACATTAATTCACACACAACCTTAACACAGTTGTTTACACCAGAATAATCAATAAACAAGAAAGACTAAAATACACTTCTGGGACCTAAGTACACCGCAAATTGTACTCGAGTATTGGACAACAACCCGTAAGTATGAAGTAATACATAATCACACTGTACACTACATTTAGTACCTAGGTTAAGGTGCCAAAATCAGCGTACAACAATGATCACGAGTTAGAATAAAAATACTCCTGTAGGGTAAACAGTACACAACACTGTAGTGAACATCATCTAAGTTTTCAGTAGTTTATGGTGCGATAGTAAGTACGGATGATATTTGTAAGTATATAAGTACACTTTTAATGCCTTAAATTATACCATAAATAGTATATTAATATGAAATATGGAACGGCACAGCATATATAAGTGTGTAAGTATACTTTTGAGGCCTTTAAATATACCATCAACACAGGTGCGACAGCCAGTAATTATGAGATTTATAAGTTTAAATAAGTACACTTGTAAGGCCTTTAGTAGCCACAGTGTGTTAGCTCCAAGTGAACGAAGAATTGTCTCATTATTTCCAGTGCCATTTATAAAAGCCTTTGAGAGAGCTACGTTTTGGTGTTGACCGATCCATAACCACGAAGCATGTTTTCAATAACACCATTAGCCTCAATCACTCCTGCTGTGGCCTTTACCTCCCCCCTCACCCCTCACCCCTCCCCCCTCCCCTCACCTCCCTCGTAAATATTCCCACGGTTAATATCACTCCAAATATATTAGATTATATTTGATATTAAGAACTTGTAATGGACTGTACCTTAAAGGGTTAGAGAGTACAATATAACATGTTAATAGGAGTTAGGGCTGTATTACTGTGTGTTGATAGTAGTGGCGACCAGGAGTGTAGAGGCTTTGTTTATATACGTATTTATACATATTACACATATATATACATTTAAATACAATTATGTATATTATAGTTTCTCTGTTACCTGTATAAAATTGTAGTGTCCAGATGATAACTATAATTTTTGTTTTTATTTTATTCCTCCTCTTCCTCCTCCTTGTCTTCCTCCTCCACCTTCTCTTCTTCTACCACCTCCTCTTCTTCTACCTCCTCCTCCTCTTCTTTCTACCTCCCTCCTCCCTCTCTTTCACCCCCTCCTCCTTTCTTTCTTTCTACCCTCCTCCTCTTCTTTCTTCTGCCTCCCTCCTCCTCCTCTTTTTTTCTTCTTCTCCTCCTCCCTCCCTCCTCCTCCCTTTCCCTTCTACCTCCTCCTCCTCCTCTTCTTCTACCTCCAACTCCACTTCTTCTTCTTCCTCCAACTCTTATTTTACCTCCCCCCCTCTTCTTCTACGTCCTCCTCCTCTTCTACCTCCTCCTCTTCCACCTCTTCTTCTTCTACGTCCTCCTCCTCTTCCTCTCTTCCTTTGTTTACATTCTCACATCTTCGTTTTAACATCTTAAGAAATTATTGAGTTTTTACCAATATCGAGTTTTTAATTTTTGACCTTTTAATTTTAATCTAAATTTAACTTTCTATTCTTTATCTTTATCTTATTTTCTCCCTTCTCTCTGTTTATCACCTATCAATGTGTAGCAGAATATTAACAGATTGGTATAAATTTTACATATTTATATTTTTACATTTTTATACACCCATATATATACACTCACTATACAATGTGAAATCATGAACGAAATAAAACACACACACACACACACACACACATACACACACACACACACACACACACACACACTACAAGGCTTGATACGTACATTTCATCGCTCAACATCTGCTACATAATAGAGTATTCATCATTTTTTACTTACTCCATTTTACACTCCATTTAGTTCAAGAAATCCAGCGTCCAGTACAAAGTTATTTATACAGCTGCTAACTTGTTTACTGCATTCGTATTTTCGATTGAATTAAAGTGCAATTTGGTGCTGACTAAAAATTCTATGCATATTTGATGGTAAATGGCCTTTGTTAACGGTGAATTTAATGTTAGTTTATTTATTGCACCTGATTTATATTATATTATGTCATTATTTTTTTTTCACGATTTCTATTCAAGTCAGGACAGTTCATCGGAGGTTCGATCCATGGGTGGGGTGAGACTTAGAGCCATTTATCTCTACTTTACCCCATGTAGTAATATAAATGAATGGTTTAATGATTTGCCAGTGCAGTTTGGTGAGCTGTCCGATCTTCCTGGGCTCCCTCCTCCCATAGCCATACTCAGAGAGGGAAGGAAGGGTTATTGTTTTTACATGTATTGTATCAAACAGACAGATGAGGAGATAGATATATGAGGTGTTATTATTATTATTATTATTATTATCATCATCATTGTAGTAGAATAATTTAAACAAAATTATAACACCAAATAAAATAATAAAAACATCCAAGATATTTTTTAACCATTTAAAGCAGAGGGCATTAAAATCCCGACCACACATACCACAGTTTAAGACTCCGGAGAGAAATAAAAACGAGGGAGTCTCAGTTCCTATATATAAAACCTTCCGTCAATGGCTTTCTATTTAGTGAATTGATTCTCCATTTTGGGAAGTATTTTTCATCAATTGGATTAATACTTTCGTCAATGGCCACTTAGCTGTACAAAGACTCGACCCTGTTAAAAGTGGTCATTATATATGCGACCTGGGGAATGGTTAGCATGCGTGTGTGTTAGTTCTTTTTACCTAGGAGAGATGTAGGAAGTGTGGGACGGGGGTAGTGGATAAGAAAGAAGGAGGAGTAGAGAGGAAGGGAGGTTAAGAGAGAGAGAAAGAGAGGTAAATCATTTGTAAACAAATTTTTCCTTCATTATAGTGTGTATACGTTTATCATTATAGTGTGTATACGTTTAGTCAGTGATTAACTCTCTCTCTTGACAGTCACAGCCCCCAGGTTAGTTTAGATTTCACCATCACCCTTCACCCCACGTACTGACACACACACACACACACACACACACACACACACACACATACTACTACTACTACTACTTTGCTGTCACTCGGAATCGAGTATGACGATCATCCAGCTATGATACAATGATATGAGTGATTAGGGATGTCACTTAGGTTAGTGAGTTTTGAGGAGACTAAAGAGGCCGATACGGGGCCCGCAGCGTCGTTCACATTCGATGCACATGTGGAGGGCTCCATCTACTGCGGGAGGGGCGGTGGCAGTGTCTTTCCGGGGTTGGCGCTTGTCTGAATCGGTTTGCAGTCGGGCTAACTCGAAAGTATTGACACCTTCTCGTGTGGTGCTCCTCCAAGCGTAACGGTGTGGAGTGATCGACTCCCAGGTGAGGGGATCGATTTGGAACCTTTTCAATTGCCCGCCGAATATACGTTTACAATTCGTTAGGTGACTGTAAAGTAGCTGCTTTGGCAGTCTACTGTCGCCCATGCGGGTAACATGGCCAGTCCAACGTAGTTGTTCATGGATAATGGTAGCCTCGATGTTCCTACAGTTGGTGTCAGAAAGAATAATGGCATTTGTTCTCTTTTTCTTCCAGGTGAACTCGGAGGATGGAACGTAGACTACGTTGGTGAAAGTTTTCAAGTGCCTTGAGGTGCCTCCTGTATGTGACCTATGTCTCGCTGCCATATAGCAGGGTGGGGAAACGATTTCGGAGTCTGGCAAAGGCTTGAGATGCACATCTGAACCGATGCTGAATCTCTTCACCTATGTCTGAGGTGGTGGACAAGTGGGATCCGAGACACCGAAAGTGGGCAACATGAGAGGGTAGTAGGTTTAAGCTGGATGGATGGTGGAGGTGTGTCTGAACCAGGGGCAGGTTGAAAGAGAATCTGAGTCTTACGTAAATTCACCTCAAGGCTGAAGTGTGCATACGCGTCAGCTTAGCCCAGTCCACATGTGGGGTGAGCAGAGTGGCTCCCCGAAAGGGCTGCTCAGTGGCACAGATAGGACCGGATTGCACTGTTGTGTCGATCCCAGTGCATAAACGACCATCTTATCTGTGCCGCCCATGTGCAGAGTTGTGACTAGAGACCCCCGGCAGTCATCTCTTCCTGTCCCCGTTTTGGGGGGTATAGGGGGTTTGATGATAATGAGAGGTATGATGAGCTGGGTAATGGCTGCGTGTGAGTTGATTTATGTGTTGAGGCAGGAGCGTAGGCTGCAACCACACATCTTGGCTCCCCCTTTTCCTGATCCAGTGGTGCAAGTGTTGCAACGACTGGGGAGAGGAAGAGTTGGAATGGATTGCCTATAGCCCAGTTTGTTGGGTTTCGTCTTAGTAGCCTGTCCATCAGGCAATGCCTTCGTCCGCCGGTGTAGTCGTTGGGTTTCCATGGTGGTCACCTCTTCTGCGTACACCGTCTTTGGGGTCTTGTTAGAGCTCTGTAAGCATGTCTGCCTGATGCGGGGCTCCACCTCAGATTTTTTTGTTCGGGATTTACTTCCGTAGCCTTATACCTGCCAAGGTTAATCCGCAGGGCAGCGGGGCGGTGGTTGTTAGGCGCCAGGACGTGTCCACATGCCGGTGGGCCTAGGCGCCGTCCCTCTTGGGCCCACTGCTACTCCGAGATCCCCTGCTGGTCTAGCGTAGGCCCACTAGGCACCCAGTTACCATGTGTTGCCACGAGGAGGCACAGCAGGAGTCTTGATGGTGAGGAGGCTGTGTACTGGCAAGGGAAGACTTATGCCAGTTGCTTCCCTGTTCGCCACGAGGGCTAGACAGCACACACACACACACACACACACACACACACACACTGATCTTATCTCTCGTACACCTCAATAAAAATTCAGTACATGGAGATAGTGACATGTTTTGTATGGGTCTGTAGGTGAACGCCAGTGCTGAAGGGAGACGGGAGAACGTTTGCCTCGAGTTATTGTTTAAGTATTAGTGGTTTTGTTTACGCCTGGTGACGTTGACTTCAGATATACTTTATTCCTTCATTGTTTTTTACTGTATTGTTTTAATTTTTACTAATCACTCCTTACCTGCCTTCTATACTGTCCTCCCTAGTCTTTTTTTTAATTACCTTCTTTTATCACCTGTTGCTGTGCCACTTTAATCAATTAGCGATGAAAGATGACGTTGACTGATCTAGAAATATAAGTTTGGGTGAAAAATTATTAATTGGTTTGTCTCGCTTGGGTAAAGTAGTTTATATTGTTATTCATTTATTTATCATGTTATTGAAGATAGAATGTTGGAATAACATTAAAAACAAGAATCATCCTCCAGTTTATTTCACCTGAAGATTAAACATCAAACGCTATCTAGGGGGTTAGGTTAGGTTAGGTTAGGTTAGGTTAGGTTAGGTTAGGTTAGGTTAGGTTAGGTTAAGTTAAGTTGGGTTAGGTTAGGTTAGGTTTATGTCGAAATTATTGATGGAATTTCAACTGATGAAGTGGCATGATTGCAGACGGTGCTTGGATATTTTCAGTTTATTCACAGTACTGAACATATTTCTATCCAGATTGATGATGAAATTGATGGTAAGATGACTTGCCAAACTTATCAAAAATTGTCTTGAGATCACGTCGTCAATGTAGTGTGGAGAGGTTCAAACGCCCTGGCCTCGTGTTATCAGTAGCGGTACCATCGAACATCCCCTACCCCCCTTCACTATCTCTCCGGTCTTGGTGTTATCAGGTGACTTGACTGACCAACAGGTGATAACTCTCAGCTGATCATCAAAACAAAGAGTTGCCATTTCATTCATTAAATCCCTATTCCATTCATTCCTCCTATTTACAAGTTACATATTAAACAATTCTCCTTAACCAAAAACATTAAATCTCAATCCAGTTTCTGTCTTAGAGAACCGTAATTGGCTTTGATAAATAGGTGATGTTTTATCCCAAGAGGGAAAATACAGTAATTGGTACCTGTTGTATGCTAGAGTAGGTCACTTATAGCAAAAGTAAAGAGGGTAGTTATTGTAGTGGTGAGGTTAGTTGTGGTTACTCATTGTGGTAGCTCTTTGTGAATGGTTTATAGTGATCTTTCAACCATGATGGAACGACGGTGGTTGTGGTGGTGTGTGGTGGTTGTGGTAGGAATGGTTGGTGGTGCCCGGGGTGCTCTGGATATTGAAGGTAAGTACACAGTGTTAATGACCAGGTAGAAGTGAAGTGTGTGTGTGTGTATGTGTGTGTATGTGTATGTGTGTGTATGTGTATGTGTATTGTGTGAGTCATTGTGGTTGGGAGTTTGTACGCGCATGTGTGTATACGAATGTGTGTATGACTATGTGTACATGTGTGTGTGTATGTGTAAATATGTGTATATGTGAAGCTGCAGTTATATATACGTGTGTGTGTCCCTCTTAACTAAGCTACTTCCCTACACATATACAATCATACTCGTTCAAAGAAGATACATTTGCGTGCACATTTGCTAATATGCACGCGCGTGTACATGCATACGTGATCAAATATATATAAAATTCACGCCAGTACAAACTTACATATTCATATATTTCACTACTAAGGCATATTAGTGTACGTCCATGCGTGTTCGTATGTAAATTAGTAAGTGTCGTCTTCCTGGTTCTCTATTGTTAACTGTTTTATTCCTTCTCAATTACCCGGTCCTGTCATCCATGGAGTACTTACACCTGTAATAGCCTTTCATTTAAGTATCATTTCAAAGGCACAAAGATAAGTTCGAGTGTTGTCATACATACAATTTAGAACGGTTTTTCTCTTTACTTCAATGGCTAACAAAACGATAATTGAAGTAAAAGGACTATTTAAATTTTTCGTCCTTAGATAAAAGATACACATTAGGTTGAACTTACGTAACAAGAATTTTAATCTAGAACGTTTAGATGACCGTTCTGGTTAACAACATTGACTTTGAATGTGTAAAGAAATATATATGTAAAAATTTCGTTAATTTTTTATTAAATCAGAATTGCATTTATTTTCACGTTGCATTAATTTCCACTTAAAAAAAATTACGCTAATCTCTAAGTTAAGCCACTCAGAAAACGGAAATTTGGACAGCAACACTGTGTTGTGAGTTATTTTGAGAGTATTTGTACACACAGGGACAGAGAGCTAAAAGGACTCCTGGACTGGTTAGAAGCTGTTGCCCCCAACACACACACATTGCTTACCTTCCCACGTGTGTCTGATACAGAGTTAAGTATAGTGTTTATGAAGAGTCTTGTTTATATCGAGGTTAAGGCCAACCTCTATGATACAGTCACCATGTAGGAATGGCTGTACCTGTACTTTATCCCTGTATCTGTTGTTGTATTCAGGTTAAAGCCTCATATTTATACTACAATCATTACATGGCAAATACTGTACCTGTAATACATACCTGTATCTACATTTGTATTCATATCTCTGAAGTTAATTCACCTTAATGATACAGTCACCATATGGGAATTACTGAATTACTGTAACTGTATTGTATGCCTGTATTCTGTCTGAAGCTGTTGTTCTTACCCTTAATACTCTCCCCACAGCCTGGAAAGGGGAGGAGCCGCTCACCCCGGAGAGAATAGTCAGGGAGGTGGTGGAGTACTTCTCTCAGCGCGACCCTCACGGCATCCCAGGTGAGTCCTAGCTCAGGTGAATCCTCGCTCAGGTGACTCTATCTATCTATCTATCTATCTATCTATCTATCTATCTCTCTCTATATCTATCCTAAAAGCTGTCTCAAAAATGTATACACAATGTTTTATAGATTTTTTCTATTACATCACATTAATATTTACAGTATGCTACAACATTAACATCGTCTTCATTACTAGAGGACAATGTTGTTCTAGTCTACTTACATTTTATTGAGACGTCTCTAATATTTTTTCACCTCGTAGTCAGTTAGCGTAATGAACCCTGTTGAGTCACTTTAATGTGTATAGGAAGTTTATAAGAAGATTTGTGAGGTAGTGTGGATGATTTGTGAGTCAGTGTGGATGATTTGTGAGGCAGTGTGGATGATTTGTGAGGCAGTGTGGATGATTTGTGAGTCAGTGTGGATGATTTGTGAGGCAGTGTGGATGATTTGTGAGTCAGTGTGGATGATTTGTGAGGCAGTGTGGATGATTTGTGAGTCAGTGTGGATGATTTGTGAGGCAGTGTGGATGATTTGTGAGGCAGTGTGGATGATTTGTGAGTCAGTGTGGATGATTTGTGAGGCAGTGTGGATGATCAGTGTGATGAATGTTGCGCTCATATCTTTTTCTCTCTCCTCTACCCCCCCCCACACGCACACCTACTACTACTACTACTACTTTTCTGTCACCTGTAATCAAGTATGATGAGCATTCAGCTAGGATACAATGATATGAGTTGTTAAGGATGGTGAGCTCTGAGGTGACTCGGAGCCATCTAGATATGTTGCGCGTGTGGAGGGTTAAATCTAGTGCGGGAGGGGCTGCGGCAGCGTCTTTCCGGCGCTGTCGCTTGTCTGCCTCGGTATGCAGTTGGGCTAATTCAAAATTATTGGCACTTTCTCGTGTGGTGTTCCTCCAAGCGTTATGGAGTGGACTAATCGTCTCCCAGGTGAGGGGGTCGATTTGGCACTTTTTTATGTTTGTCTTAAGATTATCCTTATACCTTTTCCGTTGTCTGCCAGCGTTATGTTTACCATTCGTTAAGGGACTGTAAAGTAGCTGCTTTGGCTGTCTATTGTCGTCCATGCGGGTAACATAGCCAATCCAACGTAGTTGCTCCTACAGTTGGTGTTAGCAAAAATACTAGTATTTGTTCTCTTGTCTCCCAGCGAACTCGGAGGAAGGAATGTAGACTACGTTGATGAAAGTTTTCAAGTGCCTTAACGTTCCTCCTGTATGTGACCCATGTCTCACTATACCATACAGCAGAGTGGGGAGGACCACTGCTCGATACACGTGCAGCTCCCTACAGCTGAAGACACGGGTACAGAGTCTGCCAAAGGCTTGAGATGCAAAACTGATCCGATGTTGAATCTCTTCATCGATGTCCTCGGTGGTGGACAGGTGAGCCAAGGTACTGGAAGTGGGTAACATTAGAGAGGGTAGTACCATTAAGCTAAATTGATGGTGGAAGTGTGGTTGAATGAGGGGCAGGCTGAAAAAGAATCTGAGTCTTACGTGCATTTACCTCAAGGCCGAAGTGTGCATACGCATCTGCGTAGGTGTTCAGGATCTCCTGTAGGTTGCGTTCAGTGTGAGCGACGAGGGTGAGGTCGTCTGTATACTGAAGTTCAGTGATGAAAGCTGCCGACACCTTTGTTCCTGACTGGAGTCGTCTTACGTTGAAAGTTCCGTCATCCGGTACTGGATGTCCACCTCGCCGGCTAAATTGGCACTGGCACAAGTAAGGAAGGCAGCCAAGAAAATGGAAAAGATAGTTGGTTACAGTATACTCCCTTGTTTTATTCCCATTTGGATGGGGAAGAACTCAAACTGGGTGCCATTGTGTAGGACACAATGGCAGAGGGATTCCCTGTTGACCGAGTCGAAGGCAGTAGTTAGGTCAATGAAGGCCATGTACAAGTCACGACGCAATTTTCTGCACTTTTTCTGCATCTGGCGAGCAGCAAAGTTTATGTCAGTGGTGCCACGTGATGGTCTAATGCCACATTGAGATTCTGGGAGGAACTTTTCCGCCTCAGGAAGAAGTCTGTTTACTTTAGAAGGTCTCAAGCAATAATCTTGCCAGTTACGGACAGCAGTGAGATCCCGCGGTAGTTGCCACAGTATGACCGGTCTCCCTTGTTCTTATAAATATTGACTATCTAAGAGTCTTTAAGATGTTGGGGGATTTCCTCCTTCTCCCATTATAATTATCCAGGAAAGAGTGGAGACGGCTAGTAACCAGAGGTCCTCCTGCTTTATACACCGAGGCTGGGATTCCAGTAGCCAGTGTGTCTTTGTTATTTTTCATCTACTTGATGGCAGTACCTACCTCATCCAGGAATGGAGGATAGCTGAGGTGGGTCAGCTCTGGGTGTTGAGGAACCTGCTGGGTAGTCAGGATATCCACATCGGTGTTTCGGTTGAGCAGCGAATGGTAGTGCTCTTTTCAGTGCTGGCAGATGCCTTCTTCGTCTTTAATTAGGAATTCCCATCGGATGAGCGGAGGGGTTTCCACGCCATGAGTAGATTATGCTTCTTGTGATGATCTGCAATTTTTTGCATTTCAGTCTCACAGACAGGACCGAATTGCACTGATGCTTAGATACCAGTGCATAAAAAACCCATCTTATCTGTGCCGACCATGTGCAGAGTTTTGACTAGAGACTCCTGGCAGTCATCTCTGCCTGTCCCCGTCGCCATTCGTCTGTCGCCATAAGACTTTTGGGGCTCTAGGTGTGTTGATGATAATGAGAAGTATGATGAGCTGGATGATGGCTGCACGTGAGTCGATTTATGTGGTGAGGCAGGAGCGCAGGCTACAACCACACATCTTGGCTCTCCCTTTTCCTGATCCAGTGGTGCAAGTGTTACAAAGACTGAGGAGAGGGAGAGTTGCAATGGACTGCCGATAGCCCAGTTTGTTGGGTTTCGCTTTATTTAAAGTAGCCTGTCCATCTTGCATTCCCTTCATCTGCCGGTGTAGTCGTTGGGTCCCCATGGTGGTCACCTCTTCCGCCTATACCGCCGTTGGGGTCTTACTGGAGCTGTGTAAGCTTGTTTGCCTGATGCAGGGTTAGCCCGCAGTTTTTTCGTTTGCGGTTTACTTCCGTATTCTTATACCTACCAAGGTTAATTCGCAAGGCAGCGAGGCATGGTAGGCGCCAGGACGTGTCCACGTGCGATTGAGCCTATGCGCCTTCCCTCTAGGGCCCACTATTGCTCCGAAATCCCCTGCTGGTCTAGCCTGGGCCCACGAGGCACCCAGTTACCGTGTGTTGTCACGAGGAGGCACAGAAGAAGTCATGATGGTGAAGAGGCTGTGTGCTGGTAGGGGAAGACTTACGTAGGGTTGCCTCCCTGTTTACCACATGTTCGAGCCATCAGCGGTAGCTGAAAGCGAGAGGAATCAGGCAGTGTCTGCATCTTAACACTAAAATAATGCTGTCACACTAGACGCATTGCACACACACACACACACACACACACACACTACATCCTTGACCACCGAAGGGTCAAGACGTACCAGGCGCTCCTCTCGGAGCAGCCAGGTCAACTGTTAAGTTGGCCCATACCAACCCCCTCCCCTGAACCCTCCTCCCCACCGGAATATCAACAAGTTTTCGCCAGAAGTTACAATTTCATTTAGGAAAGGAACGGAACCAGTGTTAAACAGAGGTGAACAGTGGTGAACAGTGCTTAAGTCAGTGAGAACAACTCAACAGTAACAGTCGTACCCAAGTTAACCTTCACACAGTGAGGTCCCAGGTACCCAGTGATAACGGCCCGTGAGACCCAACAACAACCAGCGATGTGTTAATCCGTCTACGATAGGAAGGCCTGGGACCAAACCTCACTCATATAACACCATCTGTGAGGGAATTACTGCACCACATGTCCCTCATAACACCATATGTGAGGGAATTACTACACCACGTCAAGTCCCTCATCACACCATCTGTGAGGGAATTACTACACCACGTCAAGTCCCTCATCATACCATCTGTGAGGGAATTACTACACCACGTCAGGTCCCTCATAACACCATCTGTGAGGGAATTACTACACCACGTTAGGCCCCTCATAAAACCATATGTGAGGGAATTACTACACCACGTCAAGTCCCTCATCACACCATCTGTGAGGGAATTACTACACCACGTCAGGTCCCTCATAACACCATCTGTGAGGGAATTACTACACCACGTGAGGCCCCTCATAACACCATCTTTGAGGTAATTACTACACCACGTGAGGTCCCTCATAACACCATCTGTGAGGGAATTACTACACCACGTGAGGCCCCTCATAACACCATCTGCGAGGGAATTACTACACCACGCCAAGTCCCTCATAACACCATCTGAGGGAACTACTACACCACGTGAGTTCCTCCTAACACCATCTGGGAGGTAGTTACTACACTACGAGTTTGCTGTTCAACACCTACATTAATCTGTATGTTCACTGTATGTTCCTTTACCTTTCTCTAATGAAGGCTTTTGTTAAACCACCAATGTATGTAATATGTCATTTATGTCCAATGTATATTTTCAGCCTTCGGGCTGCAGAACTTTTTCAATAAACCGTTAATTATTATTATTATTATTATTATTATTATTATTATTATTATTATTATTATTATTATTATTACACACACACACTTACTTCTATAACCTTTTCTCCCGCACAGTGCTCAAGGTGCCTGAATCTATAGAACTGCCTGACCGAGTAAGCGCCTCTCAGATCACCCTCTGGGACCTCAAGATCTCAGGGCACTCCGGCCTCAGACTCGAGCATGTCAACGTCAACCTCACCTCCTTTTCGGTAGGTCCTCCTCGGCCTTCTCAGTAAGTTCTCCTTCAACTCCATCACTTCCTCACTATCGGTCCTCCTTAATTAATGCCTTTTTCTCAGTGAGTCATCCTCCACTTCCTTCTTGATAAGTCATCCTCCACTTCTTTCTTGATACGTCACCCTTCACCTCCTTCTAGCTAAGTCATCCTCCACCTCCGACTTGATAATTCATCCTCCACCTCCTTCTTGATAAGTCATCCTTCACCTCCTTCTAGATAAGTCATCCTCCACCTCCTTCTTGATATTTCATCCTCCACCTCCTTCTTGATAAGTCATCCTTCACCTCCTTCTAGCTAAGTCATCCTCCACCTCCTCCTAGATAAGTCATCCTCCACCTCTTTCTTGATAAGTCATCCTCCACCTCTTTCTTGATAAGTCATCCTTCACCTCCTTCTAGATAAGTCATCCTCCACCTCCTGAATACTTCCTCCTTCTAGATAGGTTCTCTTTCCCTCCTTCTTATAGCTCACCCTCACCTTCTTGACAGCTTCTCCTCCTCGAAACTTTCCAGGCAGGTCCCCCTTTACCGCCTCCATCTTTCTTAACTTTGTAATGTTCAAATTTTATGGAACTCCTGAGACCCGGAGACCCTGTTAGTGTGTTCTACTCTACAAACACACACACACACACACACACTGCTTCTTTTGGCCAATGAGAAATCCTGATTTTTACTTGGACAATATACGTAGTGATTCTATTGGCAAATAAACAGTCCTGATTTTTCACCAAACAGTACGCACACTAATTCTTTTAGCCAATAAGAACTCATAGTTTTTACCCAAGTGATTATTCAAAGCGATTCTATTGGCCTATATATTATTTTGTTTTTTATCCAATTAAAATCATGTACAATGATTTTTTCCAGGTAACAATTATTTAAAAAAAAAAAAAGGAAAATATATCCTGACCAACAAGAGAAATCCAACGTGTTTTATCTTCACTGTCCTCCAATTCTTGCAATATTTCCTTCTTTATTTGCCTCCTCTCTGAAACATGCAACACATTTGCAAGCTGTCAGGCGGCTGGAACTGTCCCCTTGCAACATTATATCCCAACTTATAAAGAAAACTTCACCATTTGCAACAACACTGGAGTAGGGAGGAGGAGGAGGAGGAGGAGGAGGAGGAGGAGGAGGAGGAGGAGGAGGAGGAGGAGGAGGAGGAGGAGGAGGAGGAGGAGGAGGAGGAGGTAAGCGTTCCTCTATGGCCTGCATAATCATGTGTTAGTTCGTGGTGGTGGTGGAGGGGGAGGTGGGGGAGATTATAATTTGGCTATTTACAGTAGTGAGATGCTAGTGTGTTTTAAAGAGCTATTTTTTATCCTTAGTTCTATTCGAGGCTACTTTATCTCGGAGCTAGTTAAGAGGGTGGTGTTTTGTAAGGAGCTAGTGCTAGTTTGTTTAAAGGCTAGTCATCTTATCTTTCGCTTGTTAGTTGAGGTCAGTGTTATATGGGGCTAACTTTAACACCTCTCTCCTGCAGGCGACGCTGTAGGAGGCATTAAGAATCATCAGAGTCTTACCTATTAAAAAACTTAACACTTGTAACACACTCTCTCTCTCTCTCTCTCTCTCTCCCTCTCTCTCTCTCTCTCTCTCTCTCTCTCTCTCTCTCTCTCTCTCTCTCTCTCTCTCTCTCTCTCTCTCTCTCTCTCTCTCTCTAGACAGGTTCCATTATCAGTAAAACAGGAACCCCCGAGGATTTTCTTGACAAAGTCTGCAAACCTACTAATATAAAGGATTAGAATGTGCTGAAACCATTTTTTTAATTTGACAAGCTTATTTGCGCCCCAGTTTCCCATGACATCCAACAGAAAAATATGACTGACATGAAGACTGAAAATTAAATATTTCGATACTCTGAAAGCAAAAAAAAAAAATAGCTGTGACACTCAATTGGTTTTTTGTTTGTAAACAAGCTCGATCAGATCTTGGTAGCTGCAGGTATGATCGCAGGCCATGTGGAGGAACCTTGTTCCAAAGCTGCTTGAACTCGTCAAGGACAAAAATCATGGTCTGCATCACGAGATACAAGAAAAGATGTCCAGCAATGACACAGATGGTCTGGTTGCCTTGTTGACAAACAGGGAGTTCAAAGATACTGTGGATGTATTCACAACAAGAAGTAGCAATCCAAACTTAAAGTACTGTGGAGTTACATGCAGATGATACGAGTCCTCCTCCTCTTCACCAGAACACAGGGAGATGGTCTTTGGGAACTGCATCTGCACGCCTTCCAGTTAATGCTTCCTTTCTTCATGAGGTATAACCACATAACTATGCCCACTGAATGGGAGGCAGTGCATATCAGTGAGATGCAACAGCTTCCTGATGATGTGAAGGCTGAGTTTGATAAATGGAACTTTGTAGTGAAGCGGTCAAACCAGTAGTTTAATCAAGTGGATCCTGATCAAAGCCAGGAATGGCTGAACGGCACTGGGAAGAAAGGTGATGGCATCATCGGCATCACCAATCAACATCAGCCTTGAGCAGATGGGCCCTCTCTTACAACCAAATATGTGTATGGAATATGGTCATAATATGAAGCCTTCACACACAATGAATGCAACCAAGCCAGACAGAAACATGACTTAAAAGATGAAGATAACCTATTGACAACATTGCAGGCCTTCAAACTATTCTCAGTGGATGCATCTCCAAACTTGCAAAACATTGCCACAGAGGATATTGTTACAAAGAAAATTGAAGAAGACCTCCTGATGGCTCATCAGAAAGGACAAGAGCAGCTGATCACATTTGTTGAAGAAAGACTTATGCCTTGCAGTGACAACAGGTGAAGTTCAGTAAAACCTTACCCAGGAACAAACCTCTGACCTTTTATTCTCTCTATGAAGTGTAACAAAAGAAATCCACAACTATCCCACAGAAAGTTACCAAAACAGATAGAAAACTCCTTCAACGTCTGATCACTGCCTCCCAGTCAGGAAGAAATGTCATTCTTGAAGATATACTGAAGCATGAGCTCATGCCCATCTCTCCAGCCATTGCAGAAATGAATGGTGATCGCCGGTCAGGTTCAAAGACGCATCTGTCATAGGTAATGATTGGCAAAACACCTTGCCCGCCAAGCCTGCAAGTAACAGACCTTAGTGAAGAAGCAATGCTCATCATTAATGGTCAGGCTCTTGTGGTAGCTGTTGGGGAACGACAGAACGCCAGAACATTTGGGGATTTGGCAGATGTATTCGCTGCAGCTGTTTTGAAGAGTGGAGTATCATTCAGTCTCATAGACGTTATCTTTGACACGTATTATGAAACTTCACTCAAAAGTGGAACCAGAAAAATACGGGGTAAAGGAGCGGTACCAGTGGGAAGAGAGGTGCAGAATAGGGATCTGCCTCTTCCACCAAAATGGGAGAGTTTTATTGCCCTTGCAGCATTCTTGTCCCGTCAGCTGATTCTGCTAGCACCAAGCAACAAGACTATTGTAGTATCTGGTGGGTTTAGAATCAGGAGCAGGTGGAGTCCTCAATCCCTGACATTGTCACAGAAGATCTGGAAGCCCGTCATGAAGAGGCTGACACTCGAATAATTTTACATTGCATGAGAAGCCTAGCATCAAGCATTGTTGTTGCTGCTCAAGACACTGGCGTCTTGGTCCTCCTCCTAGCACATTTCAGCAAGATACCGTGCTCGAAAGTATGGATGAAGTCCGGGACATCCAAGAATAGAAAATACATCCCAATCCACACCATTACAGCTCAACTTGATATTAGTATGTTGAGCGCACTGCCTACATTTCATGGTTTGGCAGGCTCTGCCACTACATCTTTTTTGCCTGATCACACCAAAAGTCCTGTTGGAATGTCTTCAAGGAGCATCAGAATTTCTTGCAATTACTTGGTAAAGGTGAGCTCTGTGAGAAAGCAGTCCACGATGCCGAAGAGTTCATTTGCAGAGTCTACAAGTGTGATGCAGCTACATTAGTAGACAGGGCTCGCTTCATTCTTATTGGTCGAGCTCAAGCCTTAGAAACCCTCCCACTAACAGGTGTGCACACTACTAGGCAGCAAGCTGACATGCTGCCCCTTCTTGAGACGATGGGATGGGATTAATTAGATGATGGCTCACTTGTCCCTGTTCTCAGGTCTCTGCCTTCAGTGTCAGACTCCTACATGGAGCTCATCAGCTGCAAATGCACCAAACAGTGCACAAGTGTTCATTGTAAATGTAAGAAGTCAAAGCTGGTGTGTGCTGCTGCATGTAACTGCAGCACAGCTGACGAACTCTGCAGCAACATTTGAAAGACAATGAAATTCTGATCTAATATTGATGCTACTTTTCACATTCATTATATTATTCTATATTGCCTCAGTTTCATTCTCATTTCATATCGTTTATTATATTATCAGTTTCTAGATAAATGTATAGAAATAGTGAAAGATGCCTCCACAGAATGTAATTTTTTTGTTACATATAAGAACATAAGAAGATACAATAGGCCGGTTGGCCTGTGCACGGCAGCTCCTGTCGAGAGTTACTACCACTCTCTATCATCCATGAATCTATCTAGCCTCCTTTTAAAACTTTCCAGCGTCCCAGCACTTACTACAAAGTCGCTAAGCTTGTTCCACTCGTCCACCACCCTATTTGTGAACCATTTCCTTCCTATCTCCCTCCTAAACCTAAGCTTTTCCAACTTAAATCCGTTGCTACAAGTCCTATCCTGCTCGGATATTATAAGAACTTTATCTATATCTCCTTTATTGATTTCTTTCACCCACTTAAATACTTCTATCATATCTCCCCGCACCCTTCGTCTGTCTAGGAAATGCAAATTTAGTTTCTTTAATCTATCTTGATATGGAAGGTTTCTAAGTCCCGGAATCATTTTCGCCATTCTTCGCATGATTCAATTTCAAGCTTACAATCAGAATATGACCCAAACTTTCAATTGACACAGAGAACAGTTTATTATGAAGCTATTGTTGCTGAGAGTGTGTGAAAACTGTAAATAAAAGCGCTATATTGTCTCTACCGACCTGTGTCAACATTTCCCTCTCTGCACGGTAGCCATTTTCAGTATATAAATCTAACTAACTCCAAAACAGTGCAATATTTAGCTTGTCATATTCCAGAAATTAATTCGGCGTACCAAAATCCTTCAGAAAAAACTAATTGACATCTGTGCCTCAGATTTGCCGACCTCTCCTAAATTAAGCTAAAAAAAAAAAAAAAAAAACCACAGTCTACTCTCTCTACAGGGGAAAGTGAAGATCAGTCTGCCAGTGATCAACCTCCAGGGACAGTACAGCTGGCCAGGGTGGTTTTCGACCAGCCAGGGGGCCACTAACGTCACCATGGTCGGGATTGAGGTGACAGTGGACCTGTACCTGGGAGTCAACAGCGACGGTATACTGAATTTGGATGATCTAAAGGTAATGGTGTGGTGTGGTAGTGGTTGTGTGGTAGTGTGGAGTAGTGTGATAGTGGTTGTATGGTAGTGTGGTGGGGTGTGGTGTGGTGTGGTGTGGTGTGGTGTGGTAGCGGTTGTATGGTGGTGTGGTAGTGGTGGTGTGGTGTGGTGTGATATGGTATGGTGTGGTGTGGTGTAGTGTGGTAGTGGTGGTGTGGTATGGTGTGGTGTGGTGTGGTAGTGCTTGTGTGGCAGAGGTGTGGTGGTGGTGGTGATGATAGTTGCAAGATTATTATTATTATTATTATTATTATTATTATTATTATTATTATTATTATTATTATTATTATTATTATTATTATTATTATTATTATTATTATTATTATTATTATTATTATTATTATTATTATTAATGCCATTGCCGGAATCACTGTTTTACCTTAATATCTTCATTATCCATATCATTATTATTATTACTATTATTTTCCTCCTCACTATCATTACACGCATCACTATCATCACTACACTAACTCTACCTGTTTGACCTCTTGGCCACAGATCACGCTCACCTATGATGACCTGATCCTGGACTTCGAGAACCTGTCTACGCAACACTCTGTCTTAGTGAGCACAGCGGACGTATTTTTCGGCACATTTATCCAACCTCTCATCATCGGCAGCGTGAGTACTTAGCCAGGGCTTTGTGGCTTGGGGATCTGAGTCCTTTATCCAGTTT